>NC_051308.1:212413755-212429025 GCF_015220235.1 Choloepus didactylus | reverse complement strand
ACAACACTTGCTATTGTGTATCTATTTTATTATATTGTATATATTCTTTAGAGAAATGTCTGTTCAGATTGGAACCCATTTTTAAACTTGAGTTATTTTACCTTTTGTTATTAAGTTGTAAGTGCTCTTTGTATATTCTAGACACAAATCCCTTATCATATATATGATTTGAAAATATTTTCTCTCCTTCAGTAAGTTGTCTTTTTACTTTTTTGATAGTGTCCTTGAAGCACAGTAGCTTTGTGCTTCAAGAAAGTCCAGTTTATATTTTCTTTTTGGTGATTGTACTTCTGATGTCATATCTACGAAACAATTAGCAAATCCAATATCATGAAGACTTACACCTATGTTGTCTTCTAATATTGTTGTAGTTTTAACTCTTTTATTTAGGTCTTATATTCATTTTTGCATATGTCATGAGGTAGTGGTCTAACTTCATTCTTGTACATATGGATTCTAGTTGTATTAGCACCATTTGTAGAAAATACTATCCTCTTTCAATTGAATTGTCTTGGAACTCTTGTCTAAAAGCATTTGGCCAAAAATGTGAGGGTTTAATCTTGATTCTTAATTCCATTCCATTTATCAGTCTGTCTATTCTTACTCCAGTACCAGGCTGTTTTGATTATTCTTGCCTTGTAGTGAATTTTGAAATTGGGAAGTATGAATCCTCCACCTTTATTTTGTGTAACCAATATTCTTTTTTTTCACTTTATTTATCAAACAAAAATTCTTATTTCCTTAAGCCTGAATTTCAAAATCAAGTGTCAAGAGGACTGTGTACTCTCAGAGGCTGGAAGGGAGATTCTGTTCCTTACCACTGCCAGCTTCTGGTGGCTGTACATAGACCTTGGCTTCTTACTACAATCTCTGCTTTTGTCTTCACATGTCTTTATTCTCCTCTCTGTGTGTCTCTCTTCTGTGTTTCTCTCATAGGAAAAACTGATGTTGAATTTAGGATTCATCTAGAAAATCCAGGGTGATCTAATTTTGATATCCTTAATTACATTTGGAAAGACCCTTTCCCCAAAGGAGGTCACATTCACAAGTTCCAGAAATTAGGGTATGAACATATCATTTGTTCCAGAAATTAGCATAGGAACATATCATTTGGGGAGCCACCATTCAACCCAGTATGGGGAGTAATGCCGTCTAACCAAAATTATTATTAACCCTTCTGTTCCAAGAACATGTAATGTACTTCCATTCACTCATATATTCTTTAATTTCTTTCAGTAATGCTTTATAGTTGTCAGAGTGTAAGTTTTGTACTTCTGTTAAAATTTTTGCTTAGTATTTTATTCATTTTGAGCCTGCTGTAAATGGAATTGCTTTCTTAATTTAATTTTTTGATTGTTCATTGAAATTGTGTAGAAATGAACTTGGACTTTTGGATATTAATCTTATATATTGCAACCTTGTTGAACTCTCTTATTAGTTCTAACAGTTTTTGGTAAGTTTCTTAGTTTTTCTACATACAAGGTCTTGCCATCTTTGAATAGATAGTTTAGTTCTTCCTTTCCAATCTGGCAGTCTTTATTTTATATTCTTGCCTAATTGCCCTGACTAGATCCTCCAGTAAACATTGAATAGACATGGTGAGAGAAGATAGATAACTTTGTTTTGTTCTTGATCTTGTCAATTTTATCTTTCCAAATAACCAATGATTTTGTTGATTTTCTCTATTGGATTTTCTATTCTTTACTACATTATTTTCCACTCTAATCTTTATTACTTCCTTCTACTTGCTTGATTTAGGTTTATTTTACTGTTCTTTTTCTAGTGTTTCAAAGTAGAAGTTTAGGTTAATGATTTGAGATCATTCTTCTTTTTAAATATAGGCATATATAACTATTAATTTCCCTCTAAGTTCTGTTTAAGCTTTATCACATAGGTGTAGGTATGCTGTGATTTTCATTCACCTCAAAGTAGTTTTTAATTTTTCTCGTTATTTTCTTTGATCCATTGATAATTTAGGAATGTGTTGTTTAATTTCCACATATTTGTTCACTAAGTCTATTCTTCACTATCAGTCCACTGATGGTCTCTAGTAAATTTTTCATTTTAGTACATTCAACTACAGAATTTCCATTTGATTCTTTTTTTGTTTCTAATTTCTATGTCTTTATTGATACTGTCCTAAGCACAGCTTCTGTTAGTTATGTGAACATATTTATAATGGCTACTTTGAAATATTTGTCTGTTAAATCCAGCATCTGGTCCCTATCAAGGACAGTATCTGTTCTCTTTTCTTTCTTCTTATGTGGGTCACACTTCCCTTTTCCTTTGCACATCTTATAATTTTTTGTTGTTGTTGTCGGAAACTGGACATTTTAGATAATATATTGTCACAAATCTAGAAACTCTTTTCAAACCTTCCATAGGGTTTTTTTTTTTGTATTAAATTCAGTTTTATTGAAATACATTCACATACCATACAATGATCCATGGTATACAATCCACTGTCCACAGTATGATAAAATAGTTATGCGTTCATCACCACAATCTATCTGATACATTTTTTTTTAATCTTCATTTTATTGAGATATATTCACATACCATGCAGTCATACAAAACAAATCGTACTTTTGATTGTTCACAGTACCATTACATAGTGGTACATTCATCACCCAAATCAATCCCTGACACCTTCATTAGCACACACACAAAAATAACAAGAATAATAATTAGAGTGAAAAAGAGCAATTGAAGCAAAAAAGAACACTGGGTACCTTTGTCTGTTTGTTTCCTTCCCCTATTTTTCTACTCATCCATCCATAAACTAGACAAAGTGGAGTGTGGTCCTTATGGCTTTCCCAATCCCATTGTCACCCCTCATAAGCTACATTTTTATACAACTGTCTTCGAGATTCATGGGTTCTGGGTTGTAGTTTGATAGTTTCAGGTATCCACCACCAGCTACCCCAATTCTTTAGAACCTAAAAAGGGTTGTCTACAGTGTGCATAAGAGTGCCCAACAGAGTGACCTCTCGGCTCCTTTTGGAATCTCTCTGCCACTGAAGCTTATTTCATTTCCTTTCACATCCCCCTTTTGGTCAAGAAGATGTTCTCCGTCCCACGATGCCAGGTCTACATTCCTCCCCGGAAGTCATATTCCACGTTGCCAGGGAGATTCACTCCCCTGGGTGTCTGATCCCACGTAGCGGGGAGGGCAGTGATTTCACCTTTCAAGTTGGCTTAGCTAGAGAGACAGGCCCACATCTAAGCAACAAAGAGGCATTCGGGAGGAGGCTCTTAGGCACAACCATAGGGAGGCCTAGCCTCTCCTTTGCAGCAACCGTCTTCCCAAGGGTAAAACCTATGGTAGAGGGCTCAACCCATCAAACCACCAGTCCCCTATGTCTGTGGTCATGTTAGCAACCATCGAGGTTGGGTAGACCAATACCCCTGCATTCTCCACCGGCTCTTCAAGGGGGCGCTACATCTTTTTTTCCTTGTTTTTCTTTTTTTTTTTTAGCTTTCCCTTCCCTTGGAAAGATAGTTGCTCCATAGGGTTTTTTGTGTATTACCTGTGTATTTGTTTGTGTACTTGTCTATTTCTTTAGTGACTGGCTGGACTATTTTAGTGAAGTATATTTCCCAGCCCCTGATCTTGCTTCTCAGATGGGCATGGGCACGCTCACCTTGGGATGCCAGAATTTTTAACAGGGCTCTCTTTGTCTCTTTCCCTGATCACACCCAGCAGGCAAACTCCACTAACTGACAGCTGATCGCTCTACTGTTTTTGACAATGTCCTGAAGCATAAATTACTTCACAGACTGACACAGTTATATTCTAACTTCTTTCCAAGAGTAGTTTTTGAGGTCAGGGTTTGAAATTTGATCTGACTGTAGGAGAGCCTTTCTTAGCTGTCTGTTTCCCTGGTTCATTCTGATAACTAGCTGGCCTATGGTTTAGCTAAGCCACCACCTACCTCTTAATTGCTTTACAAAACTAAAAACAAAAAAACAAAAAAAAAACCACCCTTGTTTCTGAGAGTGTCCTTCTGTTTTAACTGTCCTACACTGTGCTTCAAATTGGAGAGACCTACAGAGCTTTCTGATTTATGGTCTGCTCCTCCCTCTGGAGCTATGGATACTGAGATGAAGGTGGGAATAGTGGCCTGTTTCTCTCCAAGTGACACTTCTGCTTTAGAAGCAGAGCTCTGGATCTTGGCAGAAACTTCTGGTCTTCTCTGCTTCCCTCTTCCATCAGGGAACCTACACTGTACAAATGGGTTGGGGTGGGGTCTAGTAGGCCCCAGTATTCTCACCATGCTGCACTGGAACAACAGTCTCCACCCTAGTTGTGGGAACTGGGAGGAAGAACATAGCCTCTGACCTCTTGGCCAAACTGACCTGGAATTTAGCCTTTGCAACATGGAGCTGGTGGGGAAGGAGGAGAAATGTGGATGCCCTGTCCCTCCTGGGAAGATACTGTAGCCTCTGCTGGGAGCTGGTGGCAGAGAAGGCCCTGTGTTTTTTGTTGCACCCACCTGAAGCTGAGTTTCCATCACACTGGGCTTAGGCGGAGAAGGGAGAGCGCGGGTCATGGTTCAAATGCCATGGGCGCTCACTGTTAGTACAAGTGTTAGGTTTTCTTGAATAAATGCTTCTTTTGTTTGCCGTATATGCTTAAGATCATTTTCTGAGACTTTAAATGTTCTTAGAAAAATAATAAATCACCAGTTATGACTATTTCTCTGGTGAGCATGTGTGTGGAATTCCTCACATTTTCAATCCAGAAGTGGAACTCAGAAATCCTGTATTTAATTAGATCAATTATACACTATTTTTGAAATAGAAAGATACATAGAAGACACAACTTTTCAGCATCACAATTTGGCTTACCATTCAAGAGAATGACAAAGACAACTCATTTGATGAGTTTTGCTTTAAAAAATATTTGTCAAGAAAAGCACTGAATGCAATCAATAGGAATCCTGGAATCCAAACTGGTTTTATGGGGAATCCTCTTAAATTTTGCTTGGTACTAGTAATTTGCTGCAAATTATAGAAAGCGGAGTGCTGTCTGGTTGGCTAAATGATCCATAACAGCATAAAGCAAGGTAGGAAACCTGGCTTTCAGTACAACAACACAGAGTTTACACTTTAGGTAGTCATTGGGATACCAAAGTTGTCCAAAGTCTAATTCAGAGATCAGTGTAGATGCCTTATAATGATTTGAAATGCATTTTTGTAGCTGCCCACGAACCAACACCTCTCCCTGTCTTAATTTAGCAACCCCTAGCACAATCCTTAGCTCAGCTCCCACTAAGCCCTAACCACAAGACCCTGTGTGGGGCCCTAACCCAATCACAATCACAAGCAAACTTAACTGACTACTCAGCAAGATCCTCTCTTCTACATACCCAAAGAAACCAACTCAACCTGGCTCTGGGAGCCTGTGCAGTTAAGAAAACCCTATCCTGAAAATTCACTTTGCCTAAATATAATAGGAAAAATCATACCCACAGGACCATTTATTTACCCCCCCACTCACCTAAAGTCCTTTTTGAAACAGCACATGTGCCAAAATACCCAGCCCCTTAAGACACCCCTGGACCAATTCACCCTCACCCCACCTTCTGCCCCTCCCAAACCAATGCCACTATAATGCTGCTACTCCCCCATGATGGGGAGACAGATTTGAGTAACTGCCCTCCTGTCTTGGCGAGGCTAGCCTTGGCTGAATAAACGTTTTCTCTTCTCAAAATCCCCATGTCTATTGATGGACTCTGCACACTGGGAAAGGACTCACTTTTGGTCTGCCATATTTTTATTCTGAACATTTCAAATATACATAAAAATAAAGAGCACTGTAATGAATATGAAAATATCCATCATCAAGATTTAACAATTTTTAATGTTTTCCACATTTACTCCCTGTATTTTAAATTTACTCAAATATTTGATTTAAGTCCTTAATGATGACATACTAGTATACATCTCTTAAAGGAGAGGATTATTTCTCTATAACGGAATTTAAAAAGTGTCTTAATTTTATCTAATACCCAATACATACACAAATTTCTTTGATAGTTCAAAATATAGTGTTTATATCATTGGTTTGATTAAATCAAGGAGAAAACAGATTCTTAAGAGTAGTTTTACATTTCAGGAGTCTTTCTAAATCTAAATGATTACCATGTCGAAGAGGAGAGATCAATGTCTAATATTGTGGAAGTCTGATTGCTTCTTTGTGGTATCATTTAAGTTGTCTTTTGATTACACATATTTCCTGTGAACTAAAAACAGAAAGTCTTCAGTAAATTTTAACACTTTTGCAAGAACATAACATGGGTAGTTCCATGTATTTCATTTTACATTATACCATGAAGCACAGAGTATCTGGAAGCTCCATTTTAGTGACTGATCAACAGGTTCATGTAAATTTATCTTTTTCCCTTACAAGGAGCAATTCATTATTACGGTAGTAACTTGGTGCTTTGTGAATGTCCAGTTCTCAATCAAGTAATGATTTTAACATCTGTTAATAATTTTGACTATATCCATTATGCTTCAGGAGCTACAAAAATGATAATTTTCTACTTTAATTCCTCCTACATTTTTTTTCAGAATTATCAGATAGTGAAGAAGATACATTCAGCCATGGCTTTTTTAGCAGGCAAATCAAAATAATTGTTCAATTATTTTTCTTTAATTTATTAATTTTCAAACAGGTGGTTCGAAAACTAGCTATTTCCAATAGTTAAAAATTATTTGTTTCTGCTTTCTTTCTTTTTTTTGAAAATCATTTTGAACTAATGGATTTTGAGTGGAACTATGTTTCTCAATCAATTGCAGGCATTATTAATTTTGTTGCTTAAATTATCAGTGTTTAGTCCATTCTAGTCTCTTCAGACTTTCCACCATGTCTTTCTGATATAACCCATTAGTCCTCTACATTTTCCTCTTTTTCCAACAAAAAAAAAGAAAAACCACATTCTAGGATTATCTTGTACATTTCCTGTCCCAGATCTGAATTCAGCCATTTCTCCAAGGAGCCCTAGGTCCTTTCATTTGAAAATGGAATTGAGGCCAAAGTATACATGGCAATATATATTACCGATCATTGTTATTGTCAGTTACTTCCTCGTAAACATCTTTAGTGGCCACAATTATGATACATGAATTTTGAAGATAATAAAGTAACACTTTCAACCATGAAGTCATACTGCTATTCTTAATTCCATTAATATTACAGAGTTGCACTCAATTTCATTGAGTTTTTATTTGTACATATTTTCTCACAACCAAAGTCTTGATTCTTAACATTGCCATAATTTTTAATTAATGAATTTTCTTACAAAAGACACACAATTGTTTCAAATTATTTTACCTTTTTTTTTTTTAAATCTGAAATATTATAGTGACTGTAAACCAGACAACAGGTGAAAATTCTAACAGGGTGCAGAGGTAAGGGAAGTATTTTATTGTTCAGGAAATTCAGTAGGTAAAGTTCACTGAACAATCTAAACACAGAAAGAAGTTTAATTAAATAAGGATTTTCCCCCCAATGAGCAGTGGTTATCAACTTTGTGTACAATAGAGTCAGTTCAGTAACTTGTTGAGAATGAAAATCCCCTTGTCCCTTCCCACAGTTTCTGAATCAGTATGTCTAGAATGGCGTCTAGAAAATCAAAATTATAAGAAGCTTCTCAGGTAAGTTTTGAGGTGCATGATTTACCCACCATGTCTTGATTTAGGCTTCTCTGAAAGCTCTTTAGTACTTCTGCCTACAAAACTTAGTGTACTCAGTAATGGGCAATTCTCTTATTAATCCCAAATTACAGTTGGTTGGAAAGCTGCAAGTGTACTTGAGCCAAGGACAGGAACATTAAAAGGAAAGTGAAACCAGAGGAAAGTTCTTATATTGAGCTCCCAAATGAAACTCAGCATTCTAATCAACAAAACATTCTATGCTTTCAGTAGGCAGCATTTTTTTCCCACCTTGATTAAATAAATCAGGGTTTGTCTTAGTACACTAAATTGCTCTGGCCAAACCTGCCAAGATTTAAATCAAACCTATGTTCCTTGAAAAACAAGTTTACACCTCTCCAAACAAATATAGTAAAACCCTGTCATGTTGTGACAGTGGGAACCAAAACACATTTGCATAAAATGCAGGATCACTTAATTATAAGGATAATGAAATGAACAGAAAGAGAGGACACAGAGAGCTAAGGTGGCCTAGAGTTTGGGAATCCAGTTGCAAGTTCAACTCTGTCCAGGAACACATCACTGTTTGGCACTACCTGTTGGCACACACACACACACACACAGACACACACACACACTCACACACACTCAACTTAAATGATAGCAGGGAAAAATCAGAATCCTATGGCTGGCTGATTATTCCAGGACAGTGACAGAAGTTCTAAGAATTTCCCAGTTAGTTGGTATTCATTTTGTACATCTGCTCTCAGAAGGTTAGACCAAAAGACTAATGCAGTGTGGGGGCACCGTTTCCCTCCCAGACTCGCTCTCAACACCCCCATCCCACCTAACGGAATAAGTCTCTCTGACCTCAGCAGCTGGGCAGAGGCTGTGAGCCTATCCCAATTATATTATTTCTGAACATACACATCAAAGAGATTATTTAATTATGGCATCTAACATTTCCAATATAATAGGACTCAAACTACAGAGATCCTGGTTTCAATAGCAATCATTTTGAAAATATTTGTTGATTTTTTTATGCTGAACATGTATTTTTCTGAGCTATAAAGAATTTTGAAACTCATTCACTCTAACCCCTTATTTACATATTAAATGTGTACATTTTGCCAATTGCTAGAGCAATTGACTTACTCCATGATAATTAATAACAGGTAGATCTGGAACTCAAATATTTGTACTTATAATTCATGCAAACATTAGGCATGTGTAGTTTAATACAGATACTTTGTGATGCAAGTCAATAGGTCAGCTCAGCTTGCAAGCATTCATTCCTGTCTCCTTCACATTGAATATGCCCTTTCTTGCTTGTTCTGGGTAGGGTTTTCAGCTCAGAATTTTTGCATTCCTACTTCAGCTGATCAAACAACAAAAATTTACAGTAAATCATATGGCAGAATTGCAGCTACAACAAATGTTTATCGGCTCCCTTTCTCTCCAAAGACTTCTTACCTTCTCTGTGTAGCAGGGGTGGAAAGGAGAGAAAGCATTAGAAATGAGTAGAAAATAATTTATTGTGATCAAATGGAATTTTCTTAGTTCATTGTAGACTCAACTATTCCATTATCTTAATTTCATTCATTTTGTGACACCACAAAGTGATTACAAATGTTGTTCTTTTAAAACTTTTTGTTAATCTTTTAATACTGTGTCCCTGAATTTTTATAATTAATTTTTTAAACTCAGAGTCATGAATATATTTTCTAGATGGACCAAGACACCAACTGAAGCTAATGCCACGTTGCTGACTATTAACCAATTTAGTGGGGCACAAAATACATGCAAAGGAGAGAGAGCTGGAACAATCAGAATTACTGGTAGAGAGTACTTTGGGTACTTTGTGCCATGCCAGCAAAACATTTATGGTATGGAGTCATAAATGAGGGCAGTTGGGTAGGGGAACAGGTACGGGAAGTGGCGGGGTGGGGTGGGGTGGGTGACTGAAGGACAGTGATCCAGATTAAATACATTTAATCTGATACCTTTTTACATTGAAGACCTTGGCTGTAATAGAAACCAGCTCTAAGTGGTGAAGTTCTCCTCCTTTTTCTTAGCTAGTCATATTAGTACATGAGCCTTGTATTTTGTCTGGAACTAGCAAGGGATCCCCAGTCTAACCACAGGACAGCTGTAGTGTTTTTCTGGAGCTGTTTTATCAGAGTTTACTTCATTAGTGGTATCTGGGCATTTCCCTTTATTTAGCAAATACAGATATGCTTTGAATTCTTGTGGCTTTGCTGTGGTCATATGTTATGCAAGTTACGTTATGTATGTAACAAGAGGTTTTCTTTTTTAGCTGGTCCTGCATTTTTGGGAAAAAAAACTCTATTTTCCCTTTCCCTTCCCTTCTCCATTTACAGTTTAACAGTTTAACAGTAGCTATTTTTAGAGTATCACACCCTCAAACATTCTTATTATTTTTTGGATAAAGACCAAATCATTAATGAGAAACTACAAAGCTCAGCCACATCTTGCCCTTAACTTACTTCTTCAGATTCATCTTGAGGATTCAATTATGTCAATCCAATATGGTCCTTATAAGCAAGAAACAAAGGAAACTGGACATGGAAGGAGAAAGCCACGGGCAAAAGGCAGGAGTCAGTGGAACCTGGAGGAGAAAGGAGAAGATGCTGCCATGTGCATTACCATGTGAAACAAAAGGAAAGGACCAAAGATCGCAGGCAGCCAGCTGCAGAATGCCACAGCCTTTGGGGAGAAAGCATCCTCTTGCTTATGCCTCAATTTGGATTTCTCCTAGCCTCAAATCTGTAAGCCTATGAAGTCCCATTGTTTAAGCCAACCCATTGTATGGAATCTGATTTAGCATCTGGGAAACTAAAACACCTAGTATTATACTTTTACTTGCTTTGAGTTGCTGTCCAATGCCATGCTCTCTGCAGCATGGAAATTGCATGTGTTATTCCTGTTGTCAGATAGCACTGAAATCTATTCTCCTTCCACTGCCAGCATCTATTACACAGCTTTCATAGCACTGATACTCTCTTTCAAAAACAAAAAGACAAAAACACAGAAAGAAACAAAACTTGATTACTTTACTTAATAGGTAAAGTAAAAATAATCAAGATTTTCCTCAATATAACTTCCCTCACTTATTGCCCAAGCTTCCCAGAGACAAAACTTCACCTCAGAAGGAGGATTCATTCAGTGTCCATGAACTGAATATTAGTTGTTTTTGCCTCTCCAGGAATCCTTTCCTTTTTTTTTTTTTTTAATGATAAATCAACTCTCTTTTTAGTGCAGATCCTATTTAATGTGGTTCACATGTGTCTCTCATCACTCATAAAATGTGTGATAAACTTATTATCTAGTCCAGGTCTGAAAGTTGTATCACTTTGGCCACAATAATTATTTCAGTGACTGTGGTAGGCAGTCTGTAAGATGGTCCCCAGTGATCCCCATTTCCTGGTATTAATAGCCTTGGATCATTCTCTGCCCTTCAGTGTGAGTTTTACTTATTGACTAAGTTCAGATGAATGGATATCATTAAGCTTAGGCAACGGGATATCCCTTCCAAGATTGGGTTACCAAAGGACTGTGGCTTCTGTTCTTTTATCTCTTGCTCTCTCACCCATCTCTGTCTCTATCATCTCTATATCTCTGTCTCTCTCAGAGCCCTCACTCTGGAGGAAGAAAGCAACCAAGAGAGTAATCCTATGGAGGAGCCCGTGCAGCAAGAACTAAAGTTGCTGGCTGACAGTAATCAAGGACCAATGACTGCAGCCCCTTGTTGACCCTTTGATAGAAGTTTTATGAGAGGCCTGAAATAGTCACCTGGGTAAGGTGTATACCTTGATTCCAGAAACACAGAAACTGAGAAAATAAATATTTGTTCTTTTATGTGACATAATTTTGGGGTAATGTCTAATGCAGCAATTGGTAACTAACATGTGATTTCAAGAAGGTTCATCTATCTTTTGCAAGTATTTATATACAGACACTAGGAGGGAGTCTGGAAGGGAATGCTAGGCCTGAAACTGACAATAGCCATTTTTCTTGCTGTTTAGAAAAAGCCTATCTGCAAATGAAATAAGCATGTAGAAAAAATGAGAGCTCAAAAATGGAAATTAGACAGAACCCATTTGCTCACAAACCTTGAGGATTGGCAAGTCTGAATTCTGTAGGGCAGTCTGCAAGTAGGAAACTCTGATGAAGGTTTTGATGAATTCCCCAGGAGAAGCTGGATGGCTGAAATAGAGAAAGGTTTTTCTTTCTGACTGCAGAAATCATCAGTTTTTCCTTTAAGGCCTTCAACTGATTGAATGAGACATCTCTCATTGCCAAAGGCAGTCTCCTTTGTTGATTGTCCATGTAATCAGCCATTGATGCAATCAACTGACTAATGATTTAAATTCATGAAATACCATCACAGTAACAATGAGGCCACTGCTTGCTTGACCAAACAACTGGAAACCATGAGATAGCTAATGTAGTATAGGAACTTAATCATCACAACATCCAAAAGAAAGATGCTTATATTTGTACTTTTTTTTTCAGGGAAATAATTATTCTTCTATATGGAATTCTCAACCTTTTTCACTAGAAACTTAAAGTCATTGTAACCTTGAAGTCACTAATGCGTATCAGATACAGATATTCTTTAATTTGGGGGATATGTGCTATGTATATCACTATTAAATTTCCTTTCCAATTTATAGAACATCAATATAATTAGGGATGTTTTTCACCAGACATCTCTCTGAAGGGCATTCAAAAACCCTAGCTAGTCAGGAATATATATGAGTACATTACAAATGAAGCTAGGATATTTTGCTTTTATACAAGCCTTATTAAAAATGAATACTTATTTAAGAGCTCGGTAAATACAACATTTTCCCTGAAATAAAATAAACATGTTTTACTGCATGTGATAAGGACATAGAAGCAATAAATAGATCATTTCATTTCATATTTAATATTTTAAATGTTAAATATGTGTGCAATCTTAACAGTGGTAGAAAGCAATACAGCTCAATGATTCCCCAAATAGAAAATCTTGCTACAGACAGTCTGTGCAAACAGGCATGTGGCTAAAATGTCATGAAACCTACTCATCCTCACAAAAACATGTCCCAGTGGGAAATGGAAAAATAAAAAGGACAAGTAGGGAATCTGACCATTTTTAATCCCCCAAATCTTCATGGTTTCCCTCATTCCTACATCCATTCAAAATAATAATGTAACCTAACAAACATAACTGCTACAGCCAAGGACACAGGTTCTCCTTTACCCCCAACATAGTTGGAGGGCTTTCTTCCCTGAAGGAGCAGCACTTCAATGTTTCTCATCCTGACCCACCTCCCTGTTGCTGAGGCTAAGTCCTGGGTGAGTGCAGTTAAATGATGAGGGCTACCTTCTTCCCAACTACAACTCATGGAATGGAAGTTCTACCATGGGTGTGGCATGCTGGTACCCCAAAAGCCCTTGCCCTGACTTGTTAGATTGGTGGATCCATGCCAAGAGAGTCAAGCCAAGAGAACCTCAACTGCTGCCTACCCCCTACCAAGAGCATAGGTGTCAATCAGAGAAGCTTTCTATTGACCTCACCCCCAGTTCCAGAGCAATGGCTCAGTGATTTTGCTGGGGGGAGAAGCAGGCCTAAAAAAAATAGCTCCTAATCACTTCCCAAAGGAACTGATTTCATTTTCACAGAAACATGGAGAAATTTAAGCCTAGGTACTCTTCAGAACAGTGGAGGCTGTAGTAAAAAGCTATTGGGAGGACATCTGGGTATCTAATGAAGATACAGCCTAGACTGCTGGTCAGCTACCTTGCAGAAGAAAACTAAGGAATAAGAAAGCTGGGTGAAGCTCTCCTGGAGTTAGAACACATATCAAACCCTGAGCTCAAAATTATTCCTTAATGAAATAAAACTTCAGTGGCTGAGAGATTTCAAATGAAGTCAAGGGTCACTCTGGTGGACATTCTTGCACACTATATAGATAACATTTTTTAGGTTTTAATATATTGGAATAGCTAGAAGTAAATATCTGAAACTACCAAACTCCAACCCAGTAACCTTGATTCTTGAAGACAATTGTATAACAATGTAGCTTACAAGGGGTGACAGTGCAATTGTGAAAACCCTGTGGATTGCACTCCCTTTATCCAGTGTATGGAGGGATGAGTAGAAAAATGGGGACAAAACCTGAATGGGGAATGGGGTGGGATGGGGGGGTGATTTGGGTGTTCTTTTTTTTTTTTTATTAAATTCAGTTTTATTGAAATACATTCACTCACCATACAATCATCCATGGTATACAATCCACAGTATGATAACATAGTTATGCGTTCATCACCACAATCTATCTCTGAACATTTTCCTTACATCAGAAAGAACAAGAACAAGAATAAAAAATAAAAGTGAAAAAAAAAGAACACCCAAAGCAACCCATCCCCCCCCCTTATTATTCATTTACTTTTCTGTCCCCATTTTTCTACTCATCTGCCCATACGCTGGATAAAGGGACTGTGAGCCACAAGGTTTTCTACAATCACACAGTCGCACCATATAAGCTATATGGTTATACTCTCATCTTCAAGAAGCAAGGCTTGCAAGGTTATACCCTCATCTTCAAGAAACAAGGGTTGCAATTCAACAATTTCAAGTATTTCCTTCTAGCTATTTTAATAAACTAAGAACTAAAAAGGGATATCTATATGATGCATAAGAGAAACCTCCAGAATGACCTCTTGACTCCATTTGAAATCTCTCAGCCACTGAAACTTTACTTTGTTTCATTTCTCTTCCCCCTTTTGGTCATGAAGGCTTTCTCAATCCCATAATGCCAGGTCCAGACTCATCCCTGGGAGTCAGGTCCCACGTTGCCAGGGAGATTTATGCCCCAGGAGTCATGTCACACGTAGTGGGGAGGGTAGCAAGTTCATCTGCCAAGTTGGCTTAGAGAGAGAGGCCACATCTGAGTAACAAAAGAGGTTTTCTGGGGGTGAATCTGAGGCACAATTATAAGTAGGCTTAGCCTCTCCTTTGCAGTAACAGTCTTCATAAGGGCAAGCCCCAAGATCAAGGACTCAGCCTAGTAAATTGGTAGTCCCCTGTGTTTGCAAAAATTTAACGAATTCTCAGGTGGGTAAATCTATTATTTCCACATTTTTCTCCAGTCCCTCAAGGGGACTTTCCAAATACTTTTTTATCCTCTGCCCAAATTACACTGGGATGTACTGGGGCTTCACACCAACTTGTACAAACAAAACAGATCTCACTCCCTATTCAAGGCTCCATGTAATTATGGTGTTTGAATAAATGTCCACACAAGTTAAATTATATAGCATCCAACAGAAAATATTTTCCACCAAATAAATATCTCTATCTTTTGTCTCACACAGAAGTTGAATTTTAAAGATGGTTCTTTGTAAAGATCAATAAAATTGGCAAACCTTTAGCTAGACTGACAAAGAAAATAAGAGAGATTAAAAAATCTGACTAAAATCAGAAATGAAAGGGTGAACATTACTGTCAACTTCAAAGAAATAAAATGGATTATAAAGGGATACTATGAACAACTCTGCACCAACAAATTAGATAACGTATATGAAACGGACAAACTC